>NC_065922.1:5238397-5249699 GCF_024586455.1 Bactrocera neohumeralis | reverse complement strand
ACAAATATACTAAAGACCTTAGATATTGAAAACATAAAAAAATCTTTAACTTAATTTACCAAAGTAAACTTTTGCACCTTGTGTAATCATTTATTTACTTTGATACTTATTTTTTAATATTATCTTATTCTAGAGCATTTTATAATAAAATATAAAATCTTTTAGTAATAAGTCAGGCCGATAGTCTTAGTTACTAGTTGCCTTGCTAAATGTAATGTAATTATTTATAATTATAGTTCATAAAAATAAATAAATAAAAAATAAAAGTGGACGCTGTGCAGTGAAGGGGCATGGAGGCGAATGGCCATAAAGCGGCTTGTGTGCGTTGCACTTTGATGTGCTGACGGGGCTATTTGCATTTTGCATCCCTAAACACACACAAAGTGCGCCGAACATGGGCGAGTGGCGCGGGACACAAATACATGCAGGCATGCGAATACACATGAACAAACATGTGTTAACGTGCGTGTACACCGGCACAAACCACCCAACAATAGTACATATGTATGTGTGTGTGTAAATAAAGCGATCGGCAACACGCTGAACGCTTAACGCACCGCACGCCGTCGACCGCAGCGAGCGTGGCGCTGACGCTGGCAAATATGCCGGCAGGTTGTGCCTCCATTCTTTTGTTGCACATGCGTATTTGCATGCACTTATATGTATATGGAGGGTGCATGCCTGCAGTTGTGCTCACGCTTATGCAAATACGCTTGCGAAAGTGAGCAAATGACCATGTAAAAGCACGTTAAAGCAAATGTTGTTGTTTGTTCGAATCAAAGGCAGCGAATTCGCCGCTTTTTTGCTTTCCATTGTAAGTATGCGTAGCTGAATGCATCTGCCACAGCAAGAACAACAACTATGCCGCGCTTTCATATTCACTCGCATATAAAGGAAACAGTTTCACAGAGGGGGCAGTAAATGCACAACAATAACATCTAATCCGCAAGAGAATGTGTACAAAGGTTCATTTCACAAAAAGAGAAAAATCGGAGTAAAAGTATCGGTCTCTCACTTTCGTTTGACTATTAGTTTTGTCTTCAAGTGCATTGTTTCATTTTACTTAATGCAGAATCTGAGGATAGCTTACTATACTTGACTCTATTTTATTGCTACAAACTAACGCAGGAGAGCATTGAGGAGTACGAACCGAAATAACTATTCCACAAGTTCAAACAAATGGACAGCACATTCGGTAATAATGTTTTTCTTCGTTTTTCCGCGCGAAGAACCCGTTTTACTTACTGCTTAGTGTTGTTTTGGTTGCTAGGTTAAACTGCCGTTTTGCCTGACACCCCTAGAAGTTGTTGCTTACTTCTGGCAACACTTTCCACTGCTGCTCTGCTTTCAAAGACACTTCTGGCCGATATGCGATACGAGGCGGTCTACTTAGATGTTGACTCCAGAATTGCTGCTGGCTGTGTACGTAGGTGCTGGCTTCACGGCATTCGCAATAGTAAAGACCTCAGCTTGAAATATAATGCAGTGGAACTTAAAGAGCTGCCTTTTGCTTACTTCTAGACAGTATATTCCCGCACCAACTCCATCGACCATTTTCGAGTACAGATGTTTAGAGTGTTGCGCGCAGCTATCATATCTTTACGGAAGCCCTCGTTTATGTTTACTTTGCACCTTCTTACTCTTTTAAATTTTCTGCAGCCAATAGTCCTTCTTCTTCTTAATTGGCGTAGACACCGCTTACGCGATTATAGCCGAGTTAACAACAGCGCGCCAGTCGTTTCTTCTTTTCGCTACGTGGCGCCAATAGTCCACCTTCCGATTTTCTGTGCAGTTTTTCAGCGAAGAAGTCTATATGTGGCAGGTTTAGTACCAGTTCAAGAGTCGCCTTTGGAATTGTTCTTAAAGCTCCTGTTATGCACAGTGCAGCAGGCCTCTGAACTCTTTACATTGGCTTCCGGTAGGTGGACTTCCTTATGCCTGTCCACTATATTACTGGATCTAACAACAGCTGTGTACCAGTGCAAGAGAGAGCCCTCAGGTTGAGCATCTGCCAAACGCATATAAAGCATTGCTGGCTTTCTTCACTCTTTCTTCCACGTTGTGCTTCCACAGCGGGTTGTTGTCCAAGACTAACCTGCTGGGTACTTGGTGCAGAGGTGTATACCATTTATGGAACGGAACCTCCATAGAGAAATTTTGTGCTTCTTTGAACACAACCAGATTCAGTGTGTATATGACAATGTCGTACGCATATGCCACTCTTTTAGGGCTTCCAAGTTCCGTAGCAGTTTATTCACCCTAATGTCCATAAAGCGGAGATAGCACTTCTACCTTGGGGAGTACCTCTACAGACTTCTTTGGTCATTTTAGCGTCGTTCCATTCTGCTTTTATCCGTCTAGAGGTCTAGCATTGTATAGCAGGACCAACACTTATTGACTGGATACTATTCATAATAGATTCCGTAGAGACGTTGTTGAACGCTCCTGAAATATCCAGGAATGCTCTAAGCACGTATTTCTTATATTCAAGAGCCCTTTCAATATTAAATACCAATTTATGGAGTGCATACTCTACTGATCTGCCCTTGGTATATGCATGCCGCGCCTTTGACAAGCTTCTAGGAGGCGATAAGGCTCAATGTGCGCGTCCAAGATTTTCTCTGTTTTGGTTAGGAAGGAAATTAAGTTTATAGGCCTAAACTCTTTTGAATAAGTTGGGAAATTTCCACCTGCCTTCAGTATGAAAACTACACTATCCTATCTTCATGAGTGTGGCACATAGCTGAACTTCATGCATTCCCTAAAAATCGCTTTTAGCCATGACACGGATAGACAGAGCCCATTCTGTAGCATTGCTGAATGATTCCGTCCGTACCGGGAGATTTGTATGGGTCGAATGAGCGGATTGCCCATTCTATTTTATTCTCCGTAAAGATGTGTTCGGGACTGCACTACTCCCTTCATAGCTAGAATTTACCGCGACCTATTCTTCCTATGTACATATACTGTTAAAAATAGTGTATTGATTTTGAAGACAAAAATCTTCTCTGGGAAAAACCACAGCGCCATGTACAACCGCAGAGTATGATGCCTTGTTAGTATTTCGATGTTGTTCTGGAAAAGTACTTGAAATGACAAAATTTAATTGAACAATGATTAAAGACTTAGATGAAATTGTCATGGCTTTGCAATTTTTATTCTGATATAAGAAACATTATTATGGCGACCATGAGCCTTAGAAAGGCAATCGAATCCAAGAAGAAATTCAATAAGAGGTAAAATGGTAGAGAAGACGCCATAACTTCAATGTCCTTTTCGAAATTTGGGATAAAATATCTCGAGAAGCAGGTTTCCAATAAAAATAAAAGACTAATCTAGAAGTATGCTCAACGCTGGAAAACAGCTTTAAAAGAGTAAAAAAGCATTTTTATACGCAAATTACCGTTGTTTAAAACCAGTCTGCCTTTACTGATGTCGCCTGATTAGGACCAAAGAAACGTAACGAGTATCGTTAAAAGTCCTTAAAGGTTTATTATGCACTCTTGATGCCTCATTTCAAGCTACAACAAGAACAAACAAAACGTGGCATGCAACACAAACGCACAGGTATGCATGTATGTGTGTGTGCGTGTTTGGATGCAGGTATTGCTGTTGTTTCGCTCAGTTGACCAACGCTTTTTGTTGTAACATTGTATTGCAAGTGCTTTTGAAGCGGTCACTATGCTGCAACAATACTCATTTGCTCGCCCATTCGCTCCGCTACCGAGCTTGTTTTTGCATTTGTTGTTGTATTTTTTTGTTCTGTACGCTTTATGCAAATGAAAGCGGCAAATTGCATGCGGCAACCTCGGCCCCAGCCAACGAGCTGCAAGCACACTGTTGGGAAAGGGGGTGGTGGGGTGATGGTGGAGACGCAGGCGAGTGCATATTGTCGTTAAGTTTAATTGCAAAAAGGATTAAGGCACGCGCAAAACGTGCGCTGAGCAAACAGCAAATACTTGGCAGCCATTGGCAGGCAGCGCCCAACTGGCCAGCGTTGCGACCATACCCAAACACTCTACATTTGTATGTGTGTATGAGTGAGGCAATTTCCATTTGTTTGTGTGTGAATGCTTTGTTGGCTGCTCAAATACGTGTGTGTGTGTGTGTGTGGAAGGGGCGGGGGCTCTCGGTGGTGCACGCGCTTGAAATGCATTGCGTTGCACACGCATGTTGTAAGCATTAGCGCAAATGGCCAGATGGTTTGGCATTTGCATTTGCATTCGACTGTGTTGCATTCTGCTTTCCGTTTCGTTGCACTGCATGTTGCATGTCGCTCTAGTGGCTGAGACGCAACGACGATAACGGCGGCCGGCTAACCAAATGCGGCGAAGATTTACGAGTTGTAAATAATCTAATTTCGAATTGTATGCCCGGTGAGGATTGCAATTTCCAACACCCGTCTCCTGTAAACCAGCAACAACCAAGGTCCAACGACGCCGAGTTCTCTGTTGAAATTTATTAGCCCACAAGCCTATTTCGTTTCTGTTCTACATCAGTTTTGCCTCTCTTCTATGTCACTGTAATGGTTGTTGTAATTACATTTGCTGTTTTGAAATGTGCGCTGCTTTTTGAAAAAGTTTACTTCGGTGACTGAATTACCGTTAACTATTACAACTTTATGCAGTGTAGAGTGCATTTTATATTGCCATGGTTTCATTTGCAAGTAGCTAAAATCAAATCTGAAATAATAAAAAATTATAAGAATAAATTTTTACTAACAGCAGGTTTACGAACCAGCTTCTTCTTTCTTCTATTGGCGTAGACACCACCACGCGGTTATAGCGAGCTTGCCACAGCGCCAGTCG
Source organism: Bactrocera neohumeralis (assembly GCF_024586455.1). Lineage (NCBI taxonomy): Eukaryota > Metazoa > Arthropoda > Insecta > Diptera > Tephritidae > Bactrocera > Bactrocera neohumeralis. Next base: position 5,244,891 of record NC_065922.1, on the reverse strand, counting down.
TTCTTCCTTCGCTGTTTGGCACCTATTGAAGATCCTGCGTAACGAGGACCTTCTCCACCTGGTCCACCTGAGTGAAGGTCTTCCTCATCCTCTGCTTCCCGGCTGGTACTGGGTTGAATACTTTCAGAGCTGGAGTGGTTTCGTCCATTCGGACAACGTGACCTAGCCAGCGTAGCCGCTGTCTTTTAATTCGCTGAACTATGTCAATATCGTCGTCTTCTTTCGCAAAACCTTGCTCTTGAAAACTCATTACGTCGACTCATCAGATGATGTCATTGTCAATGCCTTCTGCACCATAAACCAAGTGGTTCAATAAGTTTTGTCGTTCGGATAAGAGAAGACGCTGCTACTACCCCAAGATTTTTTTGTTTTGCTGGTACACTCTTCATATGATACGTTCATACGCCAATTCATTCTTTGTATAGAAATCATTTATTATCGCCGTGTCACCGTATTTTTTTACAATCGAAATCGAATATCAGCAGTGATAAATTCCACTTTTTAGAAGATGTATAAAAAAGAAATTCACGAATGAATGTTAAAAGTGTATAATGATTATCCACCTACAATTAGAACACATGGTTTTGGAAGATCGTCGATTGGCTGAGAGTGATTTAGTAGAGGCTCTACACATCTCATTACTTAGTGTATTTTATGTGAAATTTGGGTATTAGAAAGCTAGGTTCACAAATGGGTGCCACATTCGCAACAATTAAAAAAACATATTCGAATACGACTTTCTCAGCAATATTTGGAGCGTTTTAAAAGGGTGAAGTGGATTTTGTGTCGATTTATCACAATGGATGAGACTTGGGCTTATCACCATGATCCTGAATCAAAACAAGAGGCTAAAGAGTGGTGTGAACCTGGTTGTTCGGCTTCGAAAGGAGTTCGTGTCCGGAAATCTACCAACAAGGATATGGCATCATTTTTTTGGGATGCGAGAGGAATTTTGTTTATGAAAACTGGTAAAACAATTAATTTTGAATATTATTGCAACCTTTTGACCAGTTGAACGAAAAAAGACCCGGTTTTCAGAAGAAAAATAATCCGTTTTCATCATCACCGTGTCACAAGAGCATTTTTGACTTAGCCATGAATTAAAGTTCGTATTGTTGGAGCATCCACCGTATTCACTAGATTTTACTGCCAGCGACTTCCATTTCTTTCAGAACTCAAAAAATTTAAGCATGGCAAGCGTTTTTCATCAAATAAAGAGGTCATAATGGGTGTTGAAGCATATTTTGCAGACCTCTGAATTCTCACCAGGGATGGGATACACTGATTGGAGGATCGTTGGAGCAAGTGTATTCAGGGAGATTGTACTGAAAAATATTTTTAATCATAAAATTACGTGTTTCTTATCAAACGACAAAACTTATTGAACAACCTGGTATTTAGATTTTAAATTTATTCGAATTCAGATATTTTTCTGGACATATTTATATTACGAAATCTAATTTCAAGTGATTAATAAATAGGAAAAGAAAGCCAGGCGGATTGTTTGATATTTTATACTTGTAATCAAAAACCCTGTTAAGAAGGATAACTTCTGGTATGACTAGTCTGACAAACTTTCCGTTTCTACTTGCTCCACCACTTTTATTGCTTTTAAGTTGAGATAAGTTGCTGAAGAAAACACAAGGCAAAAGTTCATAAAAGAACTGAGAAAAAAATTATCGACTAAATTATTTCGAAAACATTGTCACTACTTTGAGCCTAATACCATGGGGACAGCCACTTTCTTGCCAAAAGAACATTCTACCGAATACACTTTGTGATGCGTCTCCTAATCCCTGAGCAAGAACCACTTTGACACATGTCAATATTGCGAAGTTAATTAATGAAATTTTCGTGGTCGCGGCGGATTTGCATCGGACTGCTAATGTCTCGCGACTAGCATACTCACACCATCTCGTTGATGACAACAAGAAATTGGACTGGGAACGACCGATAAGCCCGGCAATGGCAAAAGCAACAGCCAGCGGTAATAACGGTATTTATAAATGGTGAACCGACGCCGACGAGTCATTAGCAAATTGACATTTATGAGACAAGAAATTATTGCAACAACAATATACACACAACACCACAACTACGCACAAACACACGAAGGGCAAGTATTGTATTTTCCATAATTATAGACCGTATTAAAGGGACCCTGATGAGTACCGTCATAATTGTTAATAATGGCATTGTTGTAATTAAGAAAGTCAATAGAGAAGCAAATTGATGGAATTAAGCAAAAGAGTTTTTATGCGGGAATGAAAGAGAAACCGAGAAAGCAGGGCTTTAGAAATAGACATTGCAAGACAGGGCAGAGCAAATCAAATCAACAAATCAATATAAAGCATATACTAAAAATTATAAACGACTTCTCTGGACATTCGGGTCGTCTTATGATAAATTTAAAAAGGAGTCGCCAGAGGTCAGAAAGCTTGCTACTGTTTGCTTTAATTATATAGAATATCATAAAAAAATATATACGTTATACTTAAGGGAGAGGGGTTTCAAACAATCGTTTTTTTTTTTTATTAACTTCTACAACACTTCTAGAATATTTTCCTAATAGATTTAGGAAAAATTGTTAAAAAGACTGTTTTTGAAACCCATGTAGCCTTTTAAAAATTCGCCCAAACTCTAACAAGACCTGTAAAATATATAAAAGGTGCATTTGAAAACTCATACACAAGTGCGCTCCAACTTATTGGAAACCTTACATCTGTATGAGAGGTGAGTTTAAAATGTGAATTTTTTGAAGTTTCGCAAAGCTGGAATCAGCATTAGCGCCACTTTCATATGCCTCTTGCGTTTGGCTTTCACGCCAAGGCCGTGTTGAGCCATCAGCCTCTAGCGCGACATCCGGCATGACAAGGTTAGCTGAACACCATCTTTGATTACAAACAAAGCACATACATATATCTATGTATCTATTTGTAAGTATATATATCCAGCATAGGTGAGAAACATGCTTGGGAATTGTGCACATGTGCTCTGGCGTCTAGCAAACAGAAAATTACCCAACCATAGCAGGAAGCCACATTCAAGCACGAGTCACAACCTTTTTTTTATCGTTAGAATGAGACAAGAGTTCTTCACTTTTCCTTCTACAACAAGCAACCCTTTTGCCACTTAACTTATTTGGGAAATTCATTGCGGCAGCTCTGCTCATTGTCCACTTAACTGCTAATTACTGACTGCCGAGGTGGATAATTTGCAAATTATACAGTTATGTATAAATGCCACATATGCTGCTAAATGAAGAAATTTAATTGGGTATGGACTTCTGCATACGAACCTCCGTATACGAACCTTATATTAGTGGAGATCGCTGTAACCGATTTCGACCAATCGTGAAAAGCTTGTCAAATACAAAGATCATTCTGCGTGCTATGTTTAATATCGAAACCATTATCGATATTTCCTCGAGCGTTTAAACTATGCAGGGTCGTACCAATCTCCAGTTAAAAGTTTTACTTTTTCGTTACTCAAAATGTGGAGCTTTGGTTAGCCAGATTTAATTTCCTTTGCGCTAAACTTCTCCACCTAATCTTGCTTATTAAATCTTTATTTTCCAAGGGTCCTTAATTACTCAAGAACTCACTTTTGGATACAGGCAGTACTTAGTAATGGTTTTTAAGGATTTTGTGACTTCATAGGTTTTGGGGATAACACCTTTATAGCATGCATACGTGGTTGTTAGAAAATTTGCCCTAATAAACTCTGAGCAGTCAATTTCCTGCAATTTAAGTATCCTCTTCGCCGCCCAACTGTCCGTCAGTGTCTATCATCGACACTTCAAAAACACCTGCGAAATTCACGACACTCCTTATATCGCCGCAAATATAATTTGTCCTCCTCGCAACGAGGCGTTTTATTAAACGGATGTACACCTTACAGTTATGTGGCCAGCGGCAAGCATGAGGAAGCCAACTGCCAGCTGCCTCAAACTGCCGCTGGACATGCTATCCGCGAGCAAAAGTGTAATATTTGATTAGCACCTGCCTGCATGGCGCATTATGCATGAGTTTTCCTTCTCGCCTGCCGCTCGTCCTTGTGGCATGCAACCATGTGTGTGGTGTGAATAAATTCATATGTACGCTTGGTCGATGCAAGCTGTCACTAATAAAGTTAGTTACAAAATCGAGTGCTCCAATTAGTTGCAGGCGCACATATACACATACATATGTATGTATGCACGTGTGTAAAGGACAAGTTTGCTGCACGTTAGTGGTAGCGGTGATTTTTCTGGCGCCAATATACCATACCAGTAGACATGTTATGGACATGCCACGGCTGATGCATGCCACATTGCAACAACTTTCATGGCATATTTACCTTTGAAGCGATTGGTTGTGGCGTTGCGACTACCTGCCGCTAGGATAAGTAAGAAAGATAAGAGCAGAACGGTTTTGGTTTGACCATAACGAATGCCGCAACTGTGTGAGCTGTCGGCCCGTTCGCTAGTTTGTCGAATTTTCTGCTGCTGCAAGCGTCCGAGTATTGGTATTACTACAAACTGGCGACTGCAGCTTTGCCTTGCCACAACACGGCACACGACATTCATCACCACCGCTGTCTGCTGATTCAAGCACTTTTTACCTGGTTTTATACGCCTCTTCGTGCCCATTATACCAACTTTTTGTAGGCAGCTCCCAGTTGCTGCCACAGCAGGCGTTGCCAGCAGCGGAAAACAAAACCGGAACTTGACGTTGGCATACAAGCGAGCGATCGGGGTGGCCGGGCACTGCCTCAACCGACAAACTTCCGCTTATGAAAATAGCGGTCAGGCATGACGCATCCTCCAGTGTTTGAAAGTGAAATAAAAAACAGTAAAAAATATAAAGCGTTTTATTATAAAATTGCATATTACTTTGATTAGTGAAATTACGAAACGTTTGCTCTGCTAGGAAGGTTATAACGGGTGATCCAAATGGGGGAACATTTTTCATAACCTTTTTGTGACAGATCACCTGTCGTGTGAAACTGTCATGCGTTATTTTTTCTTCAGCATTGTTTGGCATTTCATCATAGGAATGAATTTGATGATCTGAAATTAAATCGTGATCACGGCGACGTTTAGTTTCAACAAGACGGCGCTACTTATCACACATCGCATCAATCAATGGACTTATTAAGAGAACACAGTGAGCAGATAATTTCACGTTTTAGGCAGGTCGATTTGCCACCAAGATCACCGTGTGATATCACATTGCAGACCTTTCTCTCCTTTTTGGGCATACCTAAATTCTAAAGCCTATGAGGATAATATATAATAATAAAACATCACGCGTGTGACTCGCCAGTTACCATAAGAAATGCTCGGAGCGAGATATCGAAAATTGTACTGAGTCGATGCACCATCTGAGATGCGGCCAACATTTGAAAGAGATAGTATGTATTGAAGCAAATGATATAGTTGTCCGATATAAGCAATTCGTCAAACCAAAAGAAAAAGAACGTCTGCCAAATTTCAGTTCTATATCTCAAAAACTGGTCTCCGACGTTTCAGTGATATTCAAAGTAATCACAAAGAACGCCTTTATCGATTTTGGTCTTTTAAATTTTATATTTTAATTTTCGGGAAGCTTTCTCTGAAAACTGAAAGGTGGCCGAATTGATTTCGAGATATAAAGGTCCAACTCTAATTGCATGAAAGACACAAATATCAGTAGTTACAGAGTAAGTGTATATGAGTAAGTATGCTTAAGAGTATTAACGGTATAGTTTTTATTAGCCCATCAATAATACTGTAATAGATAGACACTATATAATTCAACGAATACCATGAATTACTGAAGAGACATATTAGATAACTTTTTGTAGCAGATAACACTGATGCTTTAAAAGCTCTACTAGTTCCAGCTCTTACCTGGTCTATGAGTTTCATTTTTTAGTACTGTGTTAAAGATATCGCAGAATACCATTCAATCGTTGCCAGAGTTCACTACTGACACCACTAATTTTATAATTTTTTGTGACAGACTTTGAGCGCTACTATGACATCCAGAGCCTGTGGAATGTATATCTTCTGTGGTAATAAATAGGGTTGATTTTCAACTTCTTAAATTAATTACTCCAAAAAGCTTACAAGAAGATACTTGAGGACACACACATAAAATTTGGGAACTGGATTTAACAGAATTCTTTTTTTTTTTTTGTATATAAGCATTAGAGTGAATGGATTTTTTCTCTAACATAGTATATGTGGGATATGTTTTATAGATCATTCTGAAGAGCTTTGCCTAAGAAACTACCAGGCTATACTGATTGCTACCAGTGACCGCTTTTAAGATTTGAAAGTACTTAACCTAATCAACTGGAAAATATGGGACAATTTTTTATGGAATTTAATAAGACAGAAAACATGATTGAAACCCCTAAACCCATGTAACCTCTCTAAAGTGAAGTTTAGGATTATAAAATTTTCATCAGTTTTTAAGGTATCCGGATTTCACTTTTATAATACATATGTTCCATAGTAATTAGTAAAG